>NC_060186.1:65580744-65615724 GCF_021184085.1 Oncorhynchus gorbuscha | reverse complement strand
ACTGGATACAGCACAGCATACTGGATACAGCACAGCATACTGGATACAGCACAGCATACTGGATGCAGCATAGCATATTGGATACAGCACAGCATACTGGATACAGCACAGCATACTGGATACAGCACAGCATATTGGATACAGCACAGCATACTGGATACAGCACAGCATACTGGATACAGCACAGCATATTGGATATAGCACAGCATACTCGATACAGCACAGCATACTGGATACAGCACAGCATACTGGATACAGCACAGCATACTGGATACAGCACAGCATACTGGATACAGCACAGCATATTGGATATAGCAAAGCATACTCGATACAGCACAGCATACTCTCCTCACTTCAAAGACGAGTCAGTTAGAACCAGAAGGGAGAAACATGGGGAAGAGTTCTGCAGGAAAGCACACATGCTTCCTTTAGAAGAGTGTCAGCATCAGAATAGATTCATAAACCTGTTACGTAAAACCTCCTTAAGATCGTACCTTTTTCTTCAATTGTAGCCTAAAATGACACTCCTAAGGATATGCATATTCTTGATACCATATGAAAGAAAAACTTTGAAGTTTGTGGAAATGTGAAATTAATTTAGGAGAATATAACACATTAGATCTGGTAAAAGATCATTTTTGTTCCCATCATCTTTGAAATGCAAGAGAAAGGCCATACTTTCAGGAGTCTAGGTGTACTTTAGATTTTGGCCACCTGGTGGCAGCAGTGTGTGTGCAAAGTTCCAGGCTGATCCAGTGAAGAATTACATTACTGCACAATATTTCTATCAAGCCTGCCAGGAGATTGCCCAAATGTGCTGAATTGGGGAATTGATACATTTTAAAGTACATAACTGTAGAGAATATACAAAAATGCTATGGTAATACAACATTTTAATTTACACACTCCCAGGATTGTCATACATGATGGATCATTAGCTTATACACTAACTTCACACATCTAGATGGCCGGGCAGGGTGGGTGTGGAGCCAGAGACAGCAGTGGGGTCAAACTTTGAACCCCAGTTCCTACATTTGAGCATAAAAAATGTATTTCATCAAACAAAACTGTGCTACATTTTATCTCTGGGACCCTCAGGATGACACATGAGAGCAAGATTACTGAATGTAAGTACATTATTTACCTTCAGAGATTAATGTATCAAACCAGTTGCCGTGATAAAGAGTCTCAAACAATAGCATGGTATTTTTCACTGTAATAGCTACTGTTGGGGCCTCCCGGGTGGTGCAGTGGTCTAGGGCGTCGTCCGGGTTAGGGAGGGTTTGGCCGGTAGGGATATCCTTGTCTCATTGTGCACTAGCGACTCATGTGGCATGCCGGGCACAGTGCACGCTACCAGGTCGCCAGGTGCACAGTTTTTCCTCCGACAAATTGGTACGCCTGGCTTCCGGGTTGGATGCGCGCTGTGTTAACCTCTCTAGGATAGGGGGACAGTCGCGTCTCACTTGGCCAAAAGCCAGGGAGAATGCAGAGCGCCAGATTCAAATAAAATTATATAAAAATCAAACTTTCATTAAATCACACATGTAAGATACTAAATTAAAGCTACACTCGTTGTGAATCCAGCCAAAAAGCATAAGATGCTACTATCTGATGATAGCACAACAGTAAACAATGAGAGTAGCATATTTCAACCCTGCAGGCGCTACACAAAACACAGAAATAAAATATATATCATACCTTACCTTTGATGAGCTTCTTTTGTTGGCACTCCAATATGTCCCATAAACATCACAAATGGTCCTTTTGTTCGATTAATTCCGTCCACATATATCCAAAATGTCAAATTATTTGACGCAGAAAAAAACAGCTTCCAATTTGCGCAAAGTCACTACAAAATATCTCAAAAGTTACCTGTAAACTTTGCCAAAACATTTCAAAATACTTTTGTAATACAACTTTAGGTATTTTAAAATGTTAATAATCTATCAAATTGAAGACGGGTCTATCTGTTTTCAATAGAGGAAGAGTGGAAACTAACGCTAGTCTTGCCCAACTCTCAACAGCGTTACTCTCTTCCAAGATGGCCGTACTTCTTCATTGCACAAAGGAATAACCTCAACCAAATTCCAAGACTGGTGACATCCAGTGGAAGTGGTAGGAACTGCAAAGAAGTGCCTAAGAAATATTGTTTCCCCATAAGAACTCATTGAACAGACAGTGACCTCAAAAATAAATAATTCTGAATGGTTAGTCCTCTGGGTTTTGCCTGCTACATAAGTTCTGTTATACTCACTGAAATGATTCAAACAGTTTTAGAAACTTCAGAGTTTCCTATCCAAATCTATGAATAATATGCATATCTATAATATGCATTTCTATTCTTGGCATGAGTAGCAGGAAGTTGAAATTGAGCACGCTATTTATCCAAAAGTGAAAATGCTGCCCCCTATCCCAAAGAGGTTTTAAGGGGAGGCCCCAATATCTGAATCAACTTAGTTTGTCAGTGTCCACATATCATTTCACCACATCCTCACACGATGCGATGTGAGCTGGCTGGTAATAATTTGAAAAATGTCCCAGTGTTAGTTCCCAGACAAATTCTGATTTCTCCGGTTAGGTTTTGCTGCTTCTTTCTTCGATCTTCTACAGCAGGGATGGGACACTTTGATAGTGGTTGGGGCCACAAAATATCTGAACTCATCATGAGGGGCCACTTGTGGGTCTGTGCACCCACGTGAAATATTTTACTTTTTAGAGTACATTTTGTGCAATTCTACACATTTTGGGTAGAATGTTGGTCAAAGAATTTGACAATTTTCCTACACAGAATATTCTATCGTCTTGTCATCTTGGTAATAGTAAAGAAAATACGGTACCAGTCAAAAGTTTGGACACACCTACTCATTCAAGGGTTTTTCTTTATTTTACTCTATTCTACATTGTAGAATAATAGTGAAGACATTACAATGATGAAATAACACATATGGAATCATGTAGTAACTAAAAAAGTATTTTAAAAAATCTAAATTTATTTTATATGAGATTCTTCAAAGTGGCCATGCTTTGCCTTGATGAAAGCTTTGCACACTCTTGCCATTCTCTCAACCAGCTTCACCTGGAATGCTTTTCCAACAGTCTTGAAGTAGTTCACACATATGTTGAGCACTTGTTGGCTGTTTTTCCTTCACTCTGAGATCAAACTCATCCCAAACCATCTCATTTGGGTTGATGTCTGGTGATTGTGGAGGCCAGGTCATCTGAAGCATCACTCTCCTTCTTGGTCAAATAGCCCTTACACAGCCTGGAGGTGTGTTTTGGGTCATTGTCCTGTTGAAAAACAAATTTTAGTCCCACTAAGCACAAACCAGATGGGATGGCATATCGCTGCAGAATGCTGTGTTAGCCATGCTTGTTAAGTGTGCCTTAAATTCTAAATAAGTGTCACCAGCAAAGCACCCTCACACCATCACACCTCCTCCATGCTTCACGGTGGGAACCACACATGCAGAGATCATCTGTTCACCTACTCTGCGTCTCACAAAGACATGGAGGTTGGAACCAAAAATCTCACATTTGTACTCATAAGACCAAAGGACATATTTCCACTGGTCTAATGTTCACTGCTCGTGTTTCTTGGCCCAAGCAAGTCTCTTATTATGGTGTCCCTTAGTATTTGTTTATTTGGAAGCAATTCAACCATGACTGCCTGATTAACGCAGTCTCCGCTGAACAGATGATGTTGAGATGTGTCTGTTACTTGAACTGAGACTGGTAACTCTAATGAACTTATCCTCTGCAGCAGAGGTAACTCTCCCTTTCCTGTGGCAGTCCTCATCAGAGCCAGTTTCATCATAGTTCTTGATGGTTTTTCAGACTGCACTTGAAGAAATTTTAATGCATTCCAGGTGACTACCGCATGAAACTGGTTGAGAGAATGCCAAGAGTGTGCAAAGCTGTCATCAAGGCAAAGGGTGGCTACTTTGAAAAATCTCAAAAGTGAAATAGATTTTGATTTGTTTAAATATCTATTGTTTAAATAGATTTGGATTTATTTTGGTTACTTCATGATTCCATATGTGTTATTTCATAGTTTCGATGTCTTCACTATTATTCTACAATGTAGAAAATAGTAAAAATAAAGGAAACCCCTTGAATGTTGTGTCCAAACTTCTAACAGGTACTGTATGCACCACCTATCAAATCTCCAATGTATCCACAACATAAGAGCCCTACTCTTATTTTACTAGGTGTCAGTACATGTAAACATTGTTATGTGTTGTGTTTTGTTGTGTTGACGTTTTGTGTTGGCATGTTTTGTTGTGTTGACGTGTTGTATTGACGTTTTGTGTTGGCATGTTTTGTTGTGTTGACGTGTTGTGTTGTTGTGTTGTGTTGGCGTGTTTTATTGTGTTGACGTGTTGTGTTGATGTATTGTGTTGACGTGTTGTGTTGACGTGTTGTGTTGACGCGTTGTGTTGATGTATTGTGTTGACGTGTTGTGTTGACGTGTTGTGTTGACACATTGACATGTTGTGTTGACGTGTTGTGTTGACGCGTTGTGTTGACGTGTTGATGTGTTGTGTTGAAATGTTGATGTGTTATGTTGTTGTGTTGTGTTGTGGGACTAGAGTGTTGTCCTCTACATCTGTCAGACCTATAGAACACCACCAACTCCTCTACATCTGTCAGACCTATAGAACACCACCAACTCCTCTACATCTGTCAGACCTATAGAACACCACCAACTCCTCTACATCTGTCAGACCTATAGAACACCACCAACTCCTCTACATCTGTCAGACCTATAGACCACCACCAACTCTTCTGCAATTAATTCCCTCCAACTTTCTCTATTTCCTTGTCTTAATATTGGCTGTCTGCTAAACACAGTCGAGTGTAAATGTTTAATTGTGTGCTGGGCTCTGTTATGTTGTGTTGCTGAGTCCCTGGGGTAATGAGGAGAGGAGATATAGATTGGGCTGGTGGAGTGAGACTGGGGCCAATGTTGCCTCCAGGGCCAATCAATAAGGAGGAACTGTAAATACTAGGTCATGTGCATGTACACACAGACAGAGGTCATCCATTTCAGTGTAACGGTGGTGGTACGTTGAACCAGATTTGTATCATACAAGGTAACCTTACCTTGAGACATGATCACTCATGTTAGCTGACCAGGGTAAATGCCTACTGTAGGCTTTTGCTCAGCTGGCTAACACAGTGTTGTGGTACACAGACAACCCAGTCTTCACATGAGAACTGCTTCACTTGGAAAGGGTAAGCCTCTTCTGACTACTGAGATTCACCCCATGTCTCCAATGGCTCAGTCATTCACTATTCCCCTTTCTGAAAAATAACAGAAATGGATTTTTAGTTTTTTTTTGTAGGAATTCTGAGAGGCTCACAGTGAACTACATTTGGAAATATTCAGCTGCTGTGAGACATTTGTGTAGACTTTAGTGTTTGCGATTTGCGCTGACAACACAAAGCACTTCAAATTCCATTTCACTGTCATAAATTAAAATTTTTATTACATTGTCATGCAAGGCTGGGCAGAAATAAGAAACTCCCACTAACACAAAAGGGGGGTGATGATGATACGCTATGCCGCGTGTCTCTCTCTCTCTCTCTCGCTTGCGTGCACGCTGTAAACAGGGAGGATATTTCTGGTGCTCTTTGGGTGCATGGGTCCAATTAAATTCCATACTCC
Organism: Oncorhynchus gorbuscha; assembly: GCF_021184085.1. NCBI lineage: Eukaryota > Metazoa > Chordata > Actinopteri > Salmoniformes > Salmonidae > Oncorhynchus > Oncorhynchus gorbuscha. The sequence continues at coordinate 65,610,053 of NC_060186.1, read as the reverse complement.
TGTGGAGGTACATTGTGGGGCCGTTGGGAGGGATGCACGGGGCTGTGTGCACTCTACTGCCCCACTGTGGGGGCCTAGGACCCTGGGGGAGAGAGAGATGGTGGGAGGGAGGGAGGTGAAAAGAGAAAGAAAAGTTGAGAAAACATTGAGGGGGCGGTTGAGGGCTGTGTGCGTGCAGGAGTGTGTGTTTGTGTTGGGCAAGGGTCAGAGGGGGTAAGGAGGACAGGGACAGGGGTGGGTCGATAAGGTGATGTGACAGCACGGCCTCAGAGCCATACTCAATATACTATACACATTTCTAAGCACCTTCATGATATGTACTAATGGTCTACTTACTTTAGACAGAAACTAAAGTAGGGTGGTTGGTCATGGTGGATGGTTAGGCGTAGTCTGGGAAAACTATAACTATTTAGCTAACCCTTCCCCTAACCCTTATTCTTAACCAAATTCACCTAACTTTTGTCAATTTAGTTCTCATGACCTTTTATGTTAATTATCCTAACATTTGTCGTTAGTTCACCGCCCGTAATTCTCCTTGTTCTTATCGTCATGTTTTGTCTTATATTGTCTTGTCATTTTGCTTTCCCTTCTGTTCGTTTTCCCCCTGCTGGTCTTATTAGGTTCGTTCCCTTTTTTCTCTCTCCCTCCCTCTCTCTCTTCTCTCTATCGTTCCGTCCCTGCTCCCAGCTGTTCCTATTCCCCTACTCAATCATCTAATCTTTTCACACCTGTTCCGTATCTTGCCCTCTGATTAGAGTCCCTATTTCTCCCCTTGTCTTCCGTTTCTGTCCTGTCGGATCCTTGTATATTGTTCGCCGTGCTGTGTCTTTGTCTCGCCCTGTCGTGTCTTGTTTCCCTCAGATGCTGCGTGTGAGCAGGTGTCTGAGTCTGCTACGGTCGGTGCCTTCCCGAGGCAACCTACAGTTTATGGTCGAGTCTCCAGTCTGTCCTCGTCACTACGAGTGGAATTAGTTTTTTATGTTTTGTTTTCTGCTCTGATTTGTCTAGGAGTATTGCCTATTTCCTTTACTGGAATAAAGACTCTGTTTTCGCCAAGTCGCTTTTGGGTCCTCATTCACCTGCATAACACTTATGACGCAACCTGGTCTCAGAGAAAGATGCATAGTACTGTACTTCCTTATGTCATCCAATTTGTATGCTATTGTACGCCCGGGTCAAATGCATGATACTATAAGTCCTCTAATTCGTATTATATTGTACAACCACTATTCCATTCACAATGTAACCTAATGTAACATAACATATCATCCTAAACGGAGTGTCACAGATTTCATACAGAATGATATGAATTGCCCTGAGACCACATGAGTAGTGAGTAGTTGATGCTGGAGTGAGATTTAAAGCTTGTTGCGTCTCACTTTAAAAACTCATACACTTTCTCCAGTCCAGATAATTTGGGATCCTTTGAGCTTCACAAAAGTATGTTTGTCTTTCTTACACTTCCCATCCTACAGGAAGAGTGTGGTTAAAATCAATAGCTCTTGGCGAGTACAACAGCTCCAGGAGCTCCAGGAGCTCTGATGTTTGGATGGTTGCTCTATACACAGAACCATTTATGGTCATTCCCAGGGCTGTAGAAAATCCTAAGCCAAAGAAAAAGGATATTTTAATATATTACAAGTACAGTATTTAGACACCTTGACTTTTTAAATGTTTTTCCTCATCAATCTACACACAATACCCAAAGTGAAAACAGGTTTTTAGAATTTTTTGAAAATGTATTAAAAATCAAAAACAGAAATACCTTATTTACATAAGTATTCAGACCCTTTGCTATGAGACTTGAAATTGAGCTCAGGTTCATCCTGTTTCCATTGATCATCCTTGAGATATTTCTACAACTTGATTGGTGTCCACCTGTGGTAAATTCAATTGATTCTACGTGTTTTGGAAAGGCACACACCTGTCCCGCAGTTGACAGTGCATGTCAGAGCAATAACCAAGCCACGAGGTGGAAGGAATTGTCTGTAGAGCTCTGAGACCGGATTGTGTCAAGGCACAGATCTCGGGAAAATGTCTATATCATGGAAGGTCCAAGAACACAGTGGCATCCAAGCCCAGCAAAACAGAGCAATCAGGGAAAAAGGCCTTGGTAAGGGAGGTGACCAAGAACTCGAGTTTCCACAAAAAATATTTAAATTATACTTTCAAAAACATGTGCACAAACATTTGTATATAAGTTCTGATTTATAATATTGTCGTCTCTTTGGCTTTGCCGGATTAATTGCTATGACATGCTATTCTATAAAATAATTTCTCCGTAATTAATATCACCTGATTGAGATAATCATGTAAATGTAATTAACTAGCGAATTGGGCACCACAAAATGATATTTATAGAGCAGTTATCCAGTTATGCATTAGTGGGCACTATTAAAATCTTTCGATGAAAAACGTTCCCGTTTTAAACAAGATATCTTGTCATGAAAAGATGTTCGACTATGCATATAATTGACAGATTTGGATAGAAAACACTTTGACGTTTCCAAAACTGCAAAGATATTGTCTGTGAGTGCCACAGAACTGATGTTACAGGCAAAACCCAGATAAAAATCCAACCAGGAAGTGCTGCATTGTTTGATACCACCTCATGCCAATGATTCCTTATATGGCTGTGAATGAGCTACGAATGAGCTTACATTTTCCACGTATTCCCCAAGGTGTCTACAGCATTGTGACGTCTTTTTAGGCATTTCCATTGAAGAATAGCCGTAAGGGACCATATATAGCAAGTGGTCACATGGTGTCTTGCGTAAAATACTGAGGTAGCCATTTTTCTAATCGCTTCTTTTGAGAAACCAATTGCCTCGACGGATATATTATTGAATATTTATGTTAAAAAAACCTTGAGGATGGATCCTAAACAACGTTTGCCGTGTTTCTGTCGATATTATGGAGCAAAAATTTTTTTTTAAGTTCAGCGTAATAGTTGTAGCATTTTCCGGTCGATTTCTCAGCCAAGCATGATGAACAAACGGGAGCTATTTCGACTACAAAAATTATCTTTTTGGAAAAAAGGAACATTTGCTATCTACCTGGGAGTCTCCTGAGTGAAAGCATCTGAAGTTCTTCAAAGCTAAATTATTTAATTTGGTTGCTTTTCTTATTATCGTGAAAATGTTGTCTGCTGCCAGCAGAGCCTAGCATAGCATTATGCCATGATAAACTTACACAAATGCTTGTCTAGCGTTGGCTGTAACGCATATTTTGAAAATCTGAGATGACAGTGTTGTTAACAAAAGGCTAAGCTTGTGTTTGAATATATTTATTTCATTTCATTTGCGTAAGGTGTATTCTAATATACTAACAATATACTTAAGTACAAGAAAAAGTGTCCCAGTGTATTTAGCATACTTAAATGCTAATAAAATACAAATAAAATGGACATTAAATGCATTAAATGTATTTAAAATTGTTCCAATTCAGACACTTTTAAATATACACTGCTCAAAAAAATAAAGGGAACACTTAAACAACACAATGTAACTCCAAGTCAATCACACTTCTGTGAAATCAAACTGTCCACTTAGGAAGCAACATTGATTGACAATACATTGCACATGCTGTTGTGCAAATGGAATAGACAACAGGTGGAAATTATAGGCAATTAGCAAGACACCCCCAATAAAGGAGTGGTTCTGCAGGTGGTGACCACAGACCACTTCTCAGTTCCTATGCTTCCTGGCTGATGTTTTGGTCACTTATGAATGCTGGCGGTGCTTTCACTCTAGTGGTAGCATGAGACGGAGTCTACAACCCACACAAGTGGCTCAGGTAGTGCAGCTCATCCAGGATGGCACATCAATGCGAGCTGTGGCAAGAAGGTTTGCTGTGTCTGTCAGCGTAGTGTCCAGAGCATGGAGGTTCTACCAGGAGACAGGCCAGTACATCAGGAGACGTGGAGGAGGCCGTAGGAGGGCAACAACCCAGCAGCAGGACCGCTACCTCCTCCTTTGTGCAAGGAGGAGCAGGAGGAGGACTGCCAGAGCCCTGCAAAATGACCTCCAGCAGGCCACAAAGGTGGGGGTTGTGCTTACAGCCCAACACCGTGCAGGACGTTTGGCATTTGCCAGAGAACACCAAGATTGGCAAATTCGCCACTGGCGCCCTGTGCTCTTCACAGATGAAAGCAGGTTCACACTGAGCACATGTGACAGACGTGACAGAGCCTGGAGACGCAGTGGAGAACGTTCTGCTGCCTGCAACATCCTCCAGCATGACTGGTTTGGCGGTGGGTCAGTCATGGTGTGGGGTGGCATTTCTTTGGGGGGCCGCACAGCCCTCCATGTGCTCGCCAGAGGTAGCCTGACTGCCATTAGGTACAGAGATGAGATCCTCAGACCTCTTGTGAGACCATATGATGGTGCGGTTGGCCCTGGGTTCCTCCTATTGCAAGACAATGCTAGACCTCATGTGGCTGGAGTGTGTCAGCAGTTCCTGCAAGAGGAAAGCACTGATGCTATGGACTGGCCCGCCCGTTCCCCAGACCTGAATCCAATTGAGCACATCTGGGACATCATGTCTCGTTCCATCCACCAACGCCACGTTGCACCACAGACTGTCCAGGAGTTGGTGGATGCTTTAGTCCAGGTCTGGGAGAAGATCCCTCAGGAGACCATCCGCCACCTCATCAGGAGCATGCCCAGGCATTGTAGGGAGGTCATACAGGCACGTGGAGGCCACACACACTACTGAGCCTCATTTTGACTTGTTTTAAGGACATTACATCAATATTGGATCAGCCTGTAGTGTGGTTTTCCACTTTAATTTTGAGTGTGACTCCAAATCCAGACCTCCATGGGTTGATAAATTTGATTTCCATTGATAATTTTTGTGTGATTTTGTTGTCAGCACATTCAACTATGTAAAGAAAAAAGTATTTAATAACAATATTTCATTCATTCAGATCTAGGATGTGTTATTTTAGTGTTCAATTTATTTTTTGGAGCAGTGTACTTCAAATATGTGAATGAAGTATGATTTTAGATATATTTAAATATATTCATTTTCCGCATGGGATGGACAAGCTATAGTTTCTGTTTGTGTTGTGGCTATTGAATCCTGGAGTGTCCCGCCCTGAGGTATATAGCCCAATGCAATCTGAAGGGATCAATCCTAGAGATATATTGGCACAACCTAGCACCAAAATGAATTATTTTCCAACAGCAGCACAGTGACAGGCCCAATCCCTTTACTGCTCTGGGGCGTCAACGGAGGTGACCGGACTGGCAATCATAGATACACACAGACATACGCACATACACAGACACTGGGATCATCACCTAAACAAAAAAAAGAGTGAGGAAGTAGGGGGAACAAATAGCCCTCGACTTAATTCACAGACTGAATGACCAGTATAACCCTCTACCAACCAGGCGTATTTATAGAGCTTCTGATGTTGTGCCAATGTTTATCAAAGTGCTTCTCTTGAAGCATTTCTTTATTTTGTATTTGTAGATACAGTGGGGAGAACAAGTATTTGATACACTGCTGATTTTGCAGGTTTTCCGACAAAGCATGTAGAGGTCTGTAATTTTTTTCATAGGTACACTTCAACTGTGAGAGACAGAATAAAATCCAGAAAATCAGATTGTATGATTTTTAAGTAATTAATTTGCAGATTCCGTCTCTCACAGTTGAAGTGTACCTATGATAAAAATGACAGACCTCTACATGCTTTGTAAGTAGGAAAACCTGCAAATTCGGCAGTGTATCAAATACTTGTTCTCCCCACTGTATGTGTATATGTAGCCTGAAGTTGCCTAGAATGCTTCCAATCCTTTATACTGTAGCCGACATGTAGTGTCTTCTACTTTGTTGTATCTTGTACTGTATGTAGTAATCCATCACCACACATGAAGTTCCCTCTCAGGAAATAAAAGTTATTTGACTTTGAATTCCTTTTTGGAGCATTGGAGCAGTCCCAGTCCTTCCGTATGCTATTGTTTATTGGATAAGACAGAGAGAGTTAGAGAAGAAAGGTAGTATAGGTTTTGCTGAAAGTGCAATGGGCTGAATTCAAATCCATTCTCGCAGCGGTACATGTATTCTAGAGGTAGAGCCCTAGGCCACCCCAGATCACAAGCTGGTGGTTTTCTCAACAACAAAAACAACGACGTCAACTTTCCGATCACTCACTAACCCAGATCCTCTGGACAACAAAGTCATTTACAATTTGAGCAATCCTTCGCACCAGCACGGTCTGCTGTGTTGTTTTGCTAGCATCGCATAGAGACATTGACGCTGGTTTGTTGTGGTCTGCTCTGGAATGATCTGGCTGTGATCAGGTTTCTCTCTGCCCTTTGGCCCCTAGTCGAACTGACAGCGTTTTAACTACTTTGCAGATATGAAACTATCAGACAATCATAATATTAAACCAATATATACAGTTCACAGTTTGTGCTACAAAAACAACTTCATAAGAGGTTTTAAAAATATGTTCTATTTGACTAAAATATTCCATTACATAGAGTGAGTCATTGTTGGCAGAATAGATGAATGCAGTCGATGCATAAGTAATTACATTTATTCTATACCTATACTAGGTAGTCTAATAAAAATATCTATATCAAATTATAAATCACGGCTGGTCCATTTCTTTGCTGCCTACAGCAATTCGGGTGATTTTTGTTTTGATTAGATTTATTAGGATCCCCATGGTTACGCTACTGATGACAGCTAGTCCAACACATAACAAAAAAGACATTACAGACAAAAAATGACTTGACAATTTACATACGTTTAAAAACATTAATATGTTGTGTGTGTGTGTGTGTGTGTGTGCATCTATCCATTTTTAAACCAGGTTTGCTGTTCACTTGCACTATATAGATTGCATTCGGAAAGTACTTAGACCCTTTCCCCTTTTCCACATTTTGTTACGTTAAAACATGCTTATTCTAAAATGTATTAAACATTTTTTTGTCCTCAATCTACACACAATGCCCCATAATGACGAAGCGAAAACAGGTTTTTAGATTTTTTTGCAAATGTATATTAAAAAAACTAAACAGAAAAACCTTATTTACATAAGTATTCAGACCCTTTACTATGAGACTCAAAATTGAGCTCAGGTGTATTCTGTTTCGGAGCCATCATCGACTCAGTGGGTTTTGTCCAACATGTCTGTGGACCCACTCACTGTCACAGTCATACTCTGGACCTAGTTTTGTCCCATGGAATAAATGTTGTGGATCTTAATGTTTTTCCTCATAATCCTGGACTATCGGACCACCATTTTATTACATTGACAATTGCAACAAATAATCTGCTCAGACTCCAACCAAGGAGCATCAAAAGTCGTGCTATAAATTCACAAACAACACAAAGATTCCTTGATGCCCTTCCAGACTTCCTCTGCCTACCCAAGGACGTCAGAGGACAAAAATCAGTTAACCACCTGACTAAGGAACTCAATTTAATTTAATTTTGCGCAATACACTCACTCACTGCCTTCCCGAAGACAAACAATGTATACGAAATGCTTCAGTCTGGTTTTAGACCCCATCATAGCACTGAGACTGCACATGTGAAGGTGGTAAATTACCTTTTCATGGCATCAGACCGAGGCTCTGCATCTGTCCTCGTGCTCCTAGACCTTAGTGCTGCTATTGATACCATCGATCACCACATTCTTTTGGAGAGATTGGAAACCCAAATTGGCCTACAGTTTGTCTCTGTGAATGGTTTGTCCTCTGACAAATCAACTGTAAATTTCGGTGTTCCTCAAGGTTCCGTTTTAGGACCACTATTGTTTTCACTCTATATTTAATAACCTCTTGGGGATCTCATTTGAAAACATAATGTTAACTTTCACTGCTATGCGGATAACACACAGCTGTACATTTCAATTAAACATGGTGAAGCCCCAAAATTGCCCTCGCTGGAAGCCTGTGTTTCAGACATAAGGAAGTGGATGGCTGCAAACGTTCTACTTTTAAACTCGGACAAAACAGAGATGCTTGTTCTAGGTCCCAATAAATAAAGAGATCTCCTGTTGAATCTGACAATTAATCTTAATGGTTGTACAGTCGTCTCAAATAAAACTGTGAAGGACCTCTGCGTTACTCTGGACCCTGATCTCTCTTTTGACGAACATATCAAGACTGTTTCAAGGACAGCTTTTTTCCATCTACATAACATTGCAAAATTCAGAAACTGTCAAAAAAATTATGCAGAAAAATGTATCCATGCTTTTGTTACTTCTAGGTTAGACTACTGCAATGCTCTACTTTCTGGCTACCTGGATAAAGCACTAAATAAACTTCAGTTAATGCTAAATACGACTGCTATAATCCTGACTAGAACCAAAAAATGTGATCATATTACTCCAGTGCTAGCCTCCCTACACTGGCTTCCTGTCAAGGCAAGGGCTGATTTCAATGTTTTACTGCTAACCTACAAAGCTTTACATGGGCTTGCTCCTACCTATCTCTCTGATTTGGTCAGAGAGATAGGTAGGCTACGGTCACAAGATGCAGGCCTCCTAATTGTCCCTAGAATTTCTAAGCAAACAGCTGGAGGCAGGGCTTTCGCCTATAGAGCTCCATTTTTATGGAATGTTCTGTATACCCATGTGTGAGACGCAAACTCGATCTCAACCTTTAAGTCTTTACTGAAGACTCATCTCTTCAGTGGGTCATATGATCGAGTGTAGTCTGGCCCAGGAGTGTGAAGGTGAACGAAAAGGCTCTGGAGCAACGAACCGCCCTTGCTGTCGCTCTGGATAAGAGCGTCTGCTAAATGACTTAAATGTAATGTAATGTAATGCTGTCTCTGCCTGGCCTGTTCCCCTCTTTCCACGCTGATTCTCTGCCTCTAACCCTATTACAGGGGCTGAGTCACTGGCTTACTGGTGCTCTTTCATGCCGTCCCTAGGAGGGGTGCGTCACTTGAGTGGGTTGAGTCACTGATGTGATCTTCCTGTCTGGATTGGCGCCCCCCTTGGGTTGTGCCATGGCAGAGATCTTTGTGGGCTATACTCGGCCTTGTCTCAGGATGGTAAGTTGGTGGTTGAAGATATCCCTCTAGTGGTGTGGGGGCTGTGCTTTGGCAAAGTGGGTGGGGTTATATCCTTCCTGTTTGGCCCTGTCCGGGGGTATCATCGGATGGGGCCACAGTGTCTCCTGAACCTTCCAGCCTCCAGTATTTATGCTGCAGAGTGTGTCGGGGGGCTAGGGTCAATTTGTTATGTCTGGATTCCTTCTCCTGTCTTATCCTGTGTGAATTTAAATATGCTCTCTCTAATTCTCTCTTTCTCTCTTTCTTTCTCTCTCTCGGGGGACCTGAGCCCGGGACTACTCTCTCAGGACTACCTGGCATAATGACTCCTTGCTGTCCCCAGTCCACCTGGTCGTGCTGCTGCTCCAGTTTCAACTGTTCTGCCTGCGGCTATGGAATCCTTACCTGTTCACCGGATGTGCTACCTGTCCCAGACCTATTATTTGACCATGCTGGTAATTTATGAACATTTGAACATCTTGGCCATGTTCTGTTATAATCTCCACCCGGCACAGCCAGAAGAGGACTGGCCAACCCTCATAGCCTGATTCCTCTCTAGGTTTCTTCCTAGGTTTTGGCCTTTCTAGGGAGTTTTTCCAACACTTGCATTGCTTGCTGTTTGGGGTTTTAGGCCGGGTTTCTGTACAGCACTTTGAGATATCAGCTAATGTACAAAGGGCTATATAAATAAATTTGATCTGTATTTTTCGTAGCTGTTTACATACCACCACAATCCGAGGCTGGCACTAAGACAGCATTTAATGGGCTGTATTCCGCCATACGCAAACTAGGAAATGCTCACCCAGAGGCGACGCTACTAGTAGCAAGGGGACTTTAATGCAGGGAAACTTAAATCCATTTTACCAAATTCCTATCATCATGTTAAATGTGCAACCAGAGGAAAAAAACTCTGGACTACCTTTACTCCACATACAGAGATGCATACAAAGCTCTCCCTCGCCCTCCATTTGGCAAATCTGACCATAATTCTGTCCTCCTGATTCCTGCTTAGAAGGAAAAAACGAAAGTAGGAAGCACCAGTGACCAGAGCAATAAAAAAGTTGTCAGATGACGCAGATGCTAAGCTACAGACAATGGAATTCTCCGGTTGGACTGTTTTGCTAGCACAGACTGGAATATGACACGGGATTCCTCCAATGGCATTGAGGAGTACACCACAACAGTCATTGGTTTCATCAATACGTGCATCGATGACTTTGTCCCCACAGTGACCGTACGTACATACCCAAACGAGAAGCTATGAATTACAGGCAACATCCACACTGAGCTAAAGGCTAGAGCTGCCACTTTCAAGGAACGTGACTCGAACCCGGAAGCTTATAAGAAATCCTGCTATGCCCTTCCAACAGATCCAAAGATGATGCAATCTCTATTACACTCCACACTGCCATTTCTCACCTGGACAAAAGGAACATCTATGTGAGAATGCTATTGTCATGAACCGGATCAAAGTTCGTAACAAAAAGGGAGACAAGGGATAACAAAATATATTTATTAACGAAAGTAAACTAAATACAATTAACAATGGTGTGCGTAGTCAGTAATCAGTAGTGTAATTGAGTTGCGTACAGGAACGAGGGGTGTTGAAAGGTGCCAACGCAAACAAACAAAACAGGCACAGAAAATGCCGTAACCAAAATCTATCAGTGTCTGCATGGAGAGAGTCTCCCCAATGAATGGGGAAGAGGTGCGTTTGTCCTGGGACACATCCGAGCACAGGTGTCCTATTTCGCTGATGACCATCTCGTTTTGGGATAGGGGGCAGCATTTTCACTTTTGGATGAATAGCGTGCCCAGAGTGAACTGCCTCCTACACTGTTCCAGATGCAAATAAATGCATATTATTATTACTATTGGATAGAAAACACTCTGAAGTTTCTAAAATTGTTTGAATGATGTCTGTGAGTATAACAGAAATCATATGGCAGGTGAAAACCTGAGAAAACTGAACCAGGAAGTGGGACATCTGAGGTTTGTAGTTTTTCAAAGCTTGGCCTACCAAATACAGAGTGTCTGTGGGGTCAAGTTGGACTTCCTAAGGCTTCCATTAGATGCCAACCGTCTTTAGAAACTTGTTTCAGGGTTCTGCTATAAAGGAGGGGGGAATGGGAGCTGAATGAGTCATGGGTCTGGCAGAGTGTCTCAGGCTCGGGACACGCGGTCCCGACAGAGTTAGCTCTCATTCCAGTGCTTTTCTACAGACAATGGAATTCTCCGGTTGGAACCTTATTAATGATTTATGTTAAAACATCCTAAAGATTGATTCCACACATCGTTTGACTTGTTTCTACGGCCTGGAACAGAACTTTTCGAGTTTTTGTCTGGATGTAGGAAAAATGGCTACCTCTCTGTTTTGCGCAAAAATCACACTGAGAGCCAACAACTGACCACTTACGCAATGTGGATGTTTACGTTCATTCGTCAAAACAAAGGCCTGGAACTACATCTAAAGGCTGTAGACACTTTAGGGAAGCCACAGAAAAAGGAATCTGGTTGATATCCCTTTCAATGGACAATAGGGATGCATAGAAAGACAAGGGTTTCAAAATAAGAGTCACTTCCTGATCTGATTTTTCTCAGGAATTTGCCTGCAATATCAGTTCTGTTATACTCACAGACAATATATTTTTACATTTCTGGAAACTTTAGAGTGTTTTCTATCCTAAGCTGTCAATTATATGCATATTATAGCATCTGGTCCTGAGAAATAGGCTGTTTACTTTAGGAACGTTATTTTTCCCAAAAAATTGAAAAAAGCGCCCCCTCGCTTCAAGAGGTTAATCTTTCTAGGGCAGGCGTTCCGCTAGCGGACCCCCTCGACAACATTCCGCTGAAAAGGCAGTGCGCAAAATTCTTATTTTTTTATATAATGTAACTTTCACACATTAACAAGTCCAATACAGCAAATGAAAGATAAACTTCTTGTTAATCTACCCATCGTGTCCGATTTCAAAAAGGCTTTACAGCGAAAGCACAACATATGATTATGTTAGGTAAGAGCCAAGTCAAAAAAACACACAGCCATTTTACCAGCCAAAGATAGGAGTCACAAAAAGCAGAAATATAGATCAAATGAATCACTAACCTTTGACGATCTTCATCAGATGACATTGGACATCATGTTTCACAATACATGTATGTTTTTTTCGATAATATGCATATTTATATCCAAAAATCTCAGTTTACATTGGCGCGTTACGTGCAGTAATGTTTTGATTCCAAAACATCCGGTGATTTTGACTACAGCTACAGCATTCAACACCATAATACCCTCCAAGCTCATCGTTAAGCTTAAAGCCCTGGGTCTCAACCCCGCACCGTGCGATTGGGTCCTGGACTTTCTGATGGGCCGCCCCCATGTAGTGAAGATAGGAAACAACATCTCCACTTCGATGATCCTCAACACTGGGGCCCCACAAGGGTGCGTGCTCAGCCCCTCCTGTACTCCCTGTTCACCAATGACTGCACAACCATGCACGCCTCCAAGTCAATCTTCAAGTTTTACAGACAACACAACAGCAGTGGGCTTGATTTGTTTACTTAAATTAGGACCTTACGCCGATTAAGAAAAGTAGAGTAAGGTGTTTACATGACTAATGCCAATACTCGGCCTACTGTCATAATCAGTTTAATATCAAATTATTAGTGTGCGTGTAAACAAAGTCATTGTAGAATTTCGTTCATTCCTATGGACTGCTACTACTGGTGAATGCCAATATGGTCACCTGGTGGATTCAAAGCCTCTCAATGGTCAATACATAGAATCAGAAATCCAGAGTTTATATACATCATTGGTGTTTACTGGCAGCAGCAACAGTGCGACTTTAGATAATTAGAAAGCAGTCCCAAAAGCAACAAAATAACGTTACACCTGAATGGTTTTCTGCAAATATGTATACCACAGGAGTCATCTTACATTTTGGAATGTTACAGTCCTAATTGATCAAACAACCAACAGGCAAACTAAACTCTCTTCCTCAGTTGTGTGTGCACATCAACACGAACAAATCAAATCAAATTGTATTTGTCACAAATAAGATGAGCTAAAATCTACTGAGGGAACAGTTAGCTAGGTAAACCTTCTCAAACATGTTCATTGAGTATTTGGCCATCAAAATTGCACTGATACAATGCAGAATATCAGAATGCTCTCTCCTGTGGCCTTTCTGCCTATGGCTGGCTATATTCTGTCCCATAACCCACTTATTTGACAACTGAATGGGATTTACAGGTTGCCTGCCTGCCCATTTGATCGATTCCAAATACATTTTATTGACAACTAAAAAATATGGTAACTGTCGTGGATCATCAAATGATTAAAAGTTTCTAATTGCGTGATTAACTGAATCAAGTAATTATTAACTCATTAACCTGGGGCACCATGGGAAAACTAGTTTTTATTTGGTAACTATTTCCCAAATGAACTCAAAGAATATTAGAATATCGATTTTTCAACAGCCGCTAATTAACCAGTTACCTCTACAATCTTGTTCTGGTCTTATAGTCTGTGAATCTGCACGGACCCGGGTCTCACCAATGAGTTCGTACCACACCAATCTTAGTTGAATATTTATTTACAAGAAAGCTAAAATGATGATAAAAGATACACATAGACAAAACACATTATAGGCTATTGATTAGAACTTAATATAACAGGCCAACACACTAGAGCGCGTGTTACCCAAAATGGGGATTTCAAAGAGAGAGAGGAAAAATAAAGTACATGAGAGAAATATACATTTGGGTGAATTTGTCAGCTATGGTATTCTAACCCTAGCCTTGCCCCAAACTGCCGCTCTTATGGGTCAGAATATAATGATGTAATTACGTGGGGAAGGCCTCTGTGGATTCTCAGCATGGACGTCCAGGCTGCTCAATGACTCACTTCTCCGGCGCACCTCTCTGGTTGTCCTCACGATGTCAATGTCCTTTTGGCTTAGGAGTCTGTTACCTCGCCCTTGTTCTGGAAGGGCTCTTCTGAGGACAGACAGCTCTGTAGCTCAGAGCTCACAGCGTAGGAATTAAACAGTGTAGATACTACGATTCGATGGGAGGTGGAGGCTAGGTGGTTCGACTTGAATTCACCCGCTTAGACACAGCTACTCATCCGTACCTTGGGTAGAAAAAGATTTCTTTGTCTTCAAACTTGCGTTGCGTTTTGTGTTCGTTGACATTTTAGACCTCGGCTGCAGCTTGGGTCACGTAGTCTCCTCTGTAAATTCTCTACTCACAGGCTTTATACCTTTTGGGTCAGAAGTGGGGGTAACCTCCTTTTGGGCAATTCTCTGGGCGTACCAAGTTAAGAGCAAGTTCTAGGTTTTTCTCAAATCCAATTTTAGATAACTAACTTCACATTTCCCCTTTACCAAAACATTCCCTTTGATTTGGACATTTTCCACACAACATACAACGTATAAACGTCAAACATATACTAGGACTAGGACAACAATGTTTTCGTAATAACGTCATCTTTTAACCTTTAATAACAAATAAAAAATGACATACATTTTCATATTCCATCTATCGTCATGAGCACCATTGAGGAAACCATTGTTCCAAAGTCCCCTTATTTCATGTTTAATGTTCTGAGGCTGGTTCTCCATAGTAACAGGACAAAAGAATTTGTCTGTGGCCTGAGATTTACCAGGGGAGTGAGGGGTCATAAAACCCCCACATCTTCAGACCCCTAGATCTCTCCTCCTCTGTTGGGGTTGAGAGATAATCTGTAGGGTTGTGGTCTCCTGTAACCTGACCTGATCAGGACAGTCATGACACAGTCATTAAATTTTAGAATAGCTAGTTAGCTAAGTGATTCACAATTCTTGTTAGCTAACCAAATAGCACAATTTTTAACTGTTGCCACCGAAGCGGCTGTAAACGTTTTGGGGGAAAAGTTGTCCCCTCACCCACTCTTGCAATGGCATGACATCCTTCCAGCAGCCAGCTAGGCTCTGTATTTTTAGCTTGGTAAATACACAAATCGATAAGCTAGCATATTAGCCCTTAATAATTTTATTGTATTAAGATTACCATCTGTTTTTGTCCAAAATATTGAGTGACTTACACTGAAACAGTACATTACCTAAAAACGTAAGTTTGAATTTTGTAATGTTAGTGTGGGAGAGGTGGAAAAATTATTGTTATCGATCAATAATTACAAACCTCCTGCCATTGATAACTTAGATGGAAAGCTATTGAGGATGGTAGCTGACTCAATAGTCACTCCTATCTGTCATATCTTTAGTGTGAGCCTAGAGGAAAGTCTTTGTCCTCAGGCCTGGAGGGAAGCCAAAGTAATTCCATTACCCAAGAGTGGTAAAGTGGCCTTTACTGGTTCTAACCTACCCTGACCAGAAATTGTGGATAGATGGCAGCGTTTGCGCAAAACTGAAAGAACCAACCACCGCATTTAACCATGGCAAGGTGACTGGGAATATGGCCGAATACAAACAAATCTAACTTTATTTCTCATACACACATTGCTAGCAGATGCTAATGCAAATGTAGCGAAATGCTTGTGCTTCTTGTTCAGCTCCCTCTGCTGTTTCCTGAAGTACACGATCATCTCCTTTGTTTTGTTGAAGTTGTTTTTCTGACACCACACTCCGAGTGCCCTCACCTCCTCGCTGTAGGCTATCTTGTCGTTGTTGGTAATCAAGCCCACTGGGGGCTTCAACACACCACCCCCTAAGGCTCATCTAGTGTATATATAAATCATTGGTAAACACACAGTTCAAAGTGAATAGCACAGGCTCATAAATGGCAATGGCCTATTTGCATATAGGCCTACTGCAGCTCTGATTGGTTATGGTTCACCGGTCTGTGTAGAGTACGGGTTTTTATGTGTTTTTATTTACTGCAGTGTCTATTCATTGTCCAACTGCACGGAAGCTTTCCGCCTCTCTATTCCTATGTAGAATTGTCACAAATACCAGCATCAACGTCATTCCCAAACATTCTATGAAAGTATGAAAACATGAACAATTACCATATCTCTGTACTTGCTTGTCAGAAAATATCATTTTTTTTGTAAATGATCAGATTTTTATGATATTTAATGATGCTAAATTCAGGACTATTTTTCCAGACTGGTTTATTCACACACCATCACCTCACAGAGACAGAGGGAGCATCCTTGACTTGGGCATATACCAGGGCCAAACACACTGAGGCGCAGATCTCAATGAGTAAAACTCTTTAGTGGTCCTTGCATATTTTTTAAATGTGAGAAATTATAACTAATTTAAACACAGGGACAAAACAGGAGGATTCTATTCTCCCCTCTCCCTTTCTCTTCTCTTCTCCTCTCCTCTCCCTATTATTTCTTCTCCTCTATTCTCCCCTTTCCTCCCCTCTTCTCTCTTTACTCTGTTTTTCTCTCTCGTTTTATAATCCTAATCACTCACAGTCTGATTTCCCTCTGTGCTGTCCCTCCATTACTTCATCTCTCTTTTGCACCATCCCTCCATCTTTCCATTGCTCCTTCACTCCATCCCTCCACTTCTCCTTCCCTCCATCTCTCCTGCCCTCCATCGCTCCTTTCCTCCATCTCTCCTTCCCTCCTTCCTTCCATCGCTCCATCCCACCATCTCTCTATCCCACCTTCCCTCCATCTATCCATCTCTCCATCTTTCCTTCCATCCATCTCTCCGTCGCTCCAAATCTCATCCCCCCACCATCCCTCCTTCTCTCTCTCTCCTTCGCCCATATCTCCTTTCCTCCAACTCTCAATCCCTCTATCCCTCCATCTCTCCATCCCTCCATCTCTCTGTCCCTCCATCTCTCTGTCCCTCTATCCTTCCATGTCTCTATCCCTCCATCGCTCTGTCCCTCGATCTCTCTGTCCCTCTATCCCCCCATCCCTACTTCTCTCCAAATTAGACCTTTGTCTGACTGATGTACTGTCCCCTTTGAGATACCACTGCAGGCATCCCACACACATACCATTCGTACGCATGCACACACACACACACACACACACACACACACACACACACACACACACACACACACACACACACACACACACACACACACACACACACACACACACACACACACACACACACACACACACACACACACACACACACATCACATCACATCACATCACATCAGGATGCAGGCCAGGGGGTCAAACTTTTTTATTTTTTGGGGAAGTGTGTGTGTGTTTATTTATTCGGTGTATTCTGTTGTGTGTGAGTGTACTAGAACACTTGCATGCGTCCTCACCCAAAACATAACAACCACCCTCTCTCCATCCATCAATCCTCCCCTTCTTCTTTCTGTCAATCTCTCTTTCCTGTCTCCTGCTTTGCCAGTGTTCTCCTTACCCCTAGGGAGAGGATTGGAAATCGCACACTGAAACCTATCCTACTCCTCCCCGTCGCTACCTGCAAATCCCTGTTGGGCTCTGAGATGATCCATCATGGAAGGTAAAAAAAGACGGTGAGCGACTATAATTGTGTTTAATTGGATGTAAAAGTGAGAAACAACTTATCTTATTTGAACAACAGTTCTGAAACATTACGCCTATTGATTGTCATTAGATGTTATTTATGGTCTCGTTGAATTGTGAGATTGGAGTGAAATTAAAAAGTTTTGCCTGGCACGTGTGTGTGTGTTTGGTTTAACTATAAAAATCAAATCAAATTGTATTTGTCACAAGCTCCGATTACAACAGGTAGACCTTACTGTGAAATTCTTACTTACAAGCTCTTAATTCTTATGGCTTGAATCCCGCTAACGGGATCGATATGACAACAGCCAGTGAAAGTGCAGGGCGCCAAATTCAAAACAACAGAAATCTCATAATTAAAATTCCTCAAACATAGAAGTATTTTACACAATTTTAAAAATAAACATGTTGGTAATCCCACCACAGTCTCCGATTTCAAAAAGGCTTTAAGACGAAAGCACACCAAATGATTATGTTAGGTCTGTACCTAGTCACAGAAAACACAGCCATTTTTCCAGCCAAAGAGAGGAGTCACAAAAATCAGAAATAGAGATACAATGAATCACTAACCTTTGATGATCTTCATCAGATCACACTCATAGGACTTCATGTTACACAATACATATATGTTTTGTTTGATAAAGTTCATATTTATATACAACAATCTGAGTTTACATTGGCGCATTATGTTTAGTAGTTCCAAAACATCCGGTGATTTTGCAGAGAGTCACATCAATTTACCGAAATACTCATAATAAGCATTGATAAACTATACAACTATTTTGCATGGAATTATAGATACACTTCTCCTTAAAACCTTTTAAGGATAGGCAGAATACTGCCCCCTTTGGATGAATTGCGTGCCCATAGTAAACTGAAAGAAAATCTGTCCAAAATTGCTAATATATGCATATAATAATTATTATTGGATAGAAAACACATTAAGCTTCTAAAACCGTTTGAATTATGTCTGTAAGTATAGCAGAACTCACAGGGCAGGCAATCTCCCAAACTATTTTTGGGAGCCTGAAACTTGGGGCAACTTTGACGTCATCGCCCCCACCCTTCTCAACCAGCTATGGATCTGGAGACACTTTCTATGTCTTCCACTAGATGTCCTCATTCAGTACTGCGTTTAATTGTGCAAATCCCGCAAGTTTTGACCCTTTGCGAGGCAAAAGACTGAGTGTCGCGAGAAAATACAAGGTCAGGAGAGCGCGCATTTTGGAGAGACGTCCCTTTGTTCCAGAATGCCTGAGAGCAAGCAAGAATGTCCGATAGATTAGATAATTGTTTTGTACGTTTAAAACATCCTAAAGCTTGATTCTGCACTTAGTTTGACCAGTTTAGTCGACATATAATGTGTAATTTTGAAGTTTTGATGCGCAACTGTTCTTGAGCAGAAGTAATTTTGGATGCATTTCAGCTGGAACTTGAAGCATATATAAATACAAAGACACACGACTTGAAACCAAACGATGTTTGGGTAAGTATGACTCCTTCCACTACATTCTGATCGAAGACCATCAAAGGTAAGGAAATATTTATGTTGTAATTTTGTGTTTCTGTTGACTCCAACATAGCGGAGAAATATTGCTTATGTCTGAGCGCCGTCTCAGATTATTGAATAGTGAACGATTTCTGTAACGTTAAAAAGAAATGTGACAAAGCGATTGCATTAAATCAAATCAAATCAAATCAAATCAAATTTATTTATATAGCCCTTCGTACATCAGCTGATATCTCAAAGTGCTGTACAGAAACCCAGCCTAAAACCCCAAACAGCAAACAATGCAGGTGTAAAAGCACGGTGGCTAGGAAAAACTCCCTAGAAAGGCCAAAACCTAGGAAGAAACCTAGAGAGGAACCGGGCTATGTGGGGTGGCCAGTCCTCTTCTGGCTGTGCCGGGTAGAGATTATAACAGAAAATGACCAAGATGTTCAAATGTTCATAAATGACCAGCATGGTCAAATAATAATAAGGCAGAACAGTTGAAACTGGAGCAGCAGCACAGTCAGGTGGACTGGGGACAGCAAGGAGCCATCATGTCAGGTAGTCCTGGGGCACGGTCCTAGGGCTCAGGTCCAGCATGGTTGAATAATAGTAAGGCAGAACAGTTGAAACTGGAGCAGGAGCATGGCCAGGTGGACTGGGGACAGCAAGGAGTCCTCATGTCAGGTAGTCCTGGGACATTAAGAAGCCATGTATCTTTCGAACTATATGTAGAGCATGTATATTTAGTCAAAGTTTATGATGTGTATTGCTGTTATCTGGCGGAGCTATCTATAATTTCTCCGGACATTTTTTTTGCATTTTCTGATCATGGCATCAATGTAAACAGATATTAATGGATATAAATGGCAAATTATTGAAAAAAACATAAATGTACTGTGTAACATGTCCTATTACTGTCATCTGATGAAGATTTTCAAAAGGTTTGTGAATTATATTTCTTTTAAGTGAAGACACTTGTCAGTTGGTCCGCGCATCCTTTGAGTACACATCCTGGTAATCCATCTGGCCCTATGGCTTTGTGAATGTTTACCTGTTTAACTTCTTGCGTCGAGCCATCCCGGATCCGAGATCGTGACTACAGCCTCAAGCTATTACCATAACGCAACTTTAACTATTTATGAAAATCGCAAATGAAATGAAATCAATATGCTAGCTCTCAAGCTTAGCCTTTTGTTAACAACACTGTCATCTCAGATTTTCAAAAATATGCTTCTCAGCCATAGCAAAACAAGCATTTGTGTAACAGTATTGATAGCATTCGCAGGCTAGCGTAGCATTTAGCGTTAGCATTCAGCAGGCAAAATTTTCACAAAAACCAGAAAAGCATTCAAATAAAATAATTTACCTTTGAAGAACTTCGGATGTTTTCAATGAGGAGACTCTCAGTTAGATAGCAAATGTTCAGTTTTTCCTGAAAGATTATTTGTGCAGGAGAAATCGTTCCGTTTTCTGCATCATGTTTGGCTACCAAAAAACTCTAAAATTCAGTCATCATAACGCCAAACTTTTTTCCAAATTAACTCCATAATATCAACTGAAACATGGTAAACGTTGTTTAGAATCAATCCTCAAGGTGTTTTTCACATATCTCTTCATGATATATCGTTCGTGGAAGTCTCCTCTCTCCTCTCAATCACTGGATGACTGCGTGCAGCTTGTAGATTACGCAGCAATTTCAACAAAGGACACCGGGCGGACACCTGGTAAATGTAGTCTCTTATGGCCAATCTTCCAATGATATGCCTACAAATACGTCACAATGCTGCAGACACCTTGGAGAAACGACAGAAAGGGCAGGCTCATTCCTGGCGCATTCACAGCCATATAAGGAGACATTGGCAAACAGAGCCTCAAAAATTCTGCTCATTTCCTGTTTGAAGTTTCATCTTGGTTTCGCCTGTAGCATCAGTTCTGGGGCACTCACAGAGAATATCTTTGCAGTTTTGGAAATGTCAGAGTGTTTTCTTTCCAAAGCTGTCAATTATATGCATAGTTGGGCATCTTTTTGTGACAAAATATTGTGCTTAAAACGGGCACGTTTTTTTAACCAATAATGAAATAGCGCCCCTATAGGTTGAAGAGGTGCTCTCATGTATGCTTCAGTGCTGCTTGCTTCGAAGCAAGCATAAAAGACATTTACTGTAGCTCGTCTGGTAGACTTGCATCACTGAGTTTCCCTTTGTACTCTGTACATAGTTTTCATGTCCTGCCACATCCGACAAGCGTCAGAGCCAGTGTAGTAGGATTCCATCTTAGTCCTGTATTGACGCATTAACTGTTTGATGGTTCGTGTGAGGGCATAACGGGATTTCCTCTATTTCACTACTTCTCACACCCACCCGCCCTCCCCCTCGTTCTACCCCACTTGTTTTAAATATCACGAGGAAACATATCATAAGCACGGTTGTCTTGGCTACACTTCAGAAGGTCCTTTGAGTTAGGCAGATCCATTAAGAGGCTTCACTACTCATTCTGGGCTGGGAGAGGAGGGAGGGAGGGAGGGAGGGAGGGAGGGAAGGAAGGAAGGAAGGAAGGAAGGAAGGAAGGAAGGAAGGAAGGAAGGAAGGAAGGAAGGAAGGAAGGAAGGAAGGAAGGAAGGAAGGAAGGAAGGAAGGAAGGAAGGAAGGAAGGAAGGAAGGAAGGAAGGAAGGAGAGGGGAGGGAGGAGAGAAGGAGGGAAGACAAGGAGCAGGAGGAGGAGGAGGTATAAAATAATTAGTAATACAGAAATGTATTATATTACGAAACAAAAACAAAGATCTTTGATATTCATAATCCTTGGCTCTGTTTATAGTACGTTGGAATGCTTCATGACAGATTAAAAGAGGCCTGTACTGTATACATATGGTATTGGACCAACAGAGATACATTGCAAAGGTCACTTTTGTTCTACTGCATAATTTCTCTATTCAACAGTGGAGAGAAATGACCACATCCAGACTGTTGTGATTCTAATCCAGTGGAATGTTGAATATTCATCTGCCCTTACAATCCACACTAGACCACTGGCAAGGACACATGCCAGAGGAAAACTCAAACGAGTAGCTAATGACAATGAGAAAGGGGGGAAAATTGAAAATTACATGGAATTACAACCATTCCTTACAAATATTTCCCACTCCAAACCCAAACGGTGTAGCAAAACACCGACAACTCTACAGGGGTGGTTAGCCCCCTACAATCTGTTCCATTAGAAGAGGACCATATGCTGCTGGCGGATGGTGATTTGTTTTCCACTGGATCCACAGACGGAGGTAAGGCCTCCCAAAGGATGGTGGTGTGTGTGTGTGTGTGTGTGTGTGTGTGTGTGTGTGTGTGTGTGTGTGTGTGTGTGTGTGTGTGTGTGTGTGTGTGTGTGTGTGTGTGTGTGTGTGTGTGTGTGTGTGTGTGTGTGTGTGTGTGTGCGTGCGTGTGCGTGTGTGCGCGTGTGCGTGCGCGTGCGTGCGCGTGCGTGCGCGCGTGTGCGTGCGCGTGTGTGCGCGTGTGTGCGTGTGTGTGTGTGTTTATGTGCATATCTGTGTTTGTGCATGCGTATTTGTCTGTGTGCATGTGTGTGGCAGAGGTTTGCCACAGCTGCAGTGTTTAGCCACGCCAGGCTCAAGGGAGGGTGACCCAGAACAGAGCAGAGGGGATCAGAGCAGAGCAGAGCGTATGCCAGTGCGCCACAGATGTGCCCGTCTGTGCAGACAACATGGTATCTCCCTCAGAACCACAGCTCCAGCTCCACGGGCCCATATGTGGCTCTACTCTACTCTCAGCCATATTGTCACAGAGAGGGAAGAGTCTCTTCAGTTTACTTCCCACTGCATTGACTAGGTCAGTACTGTAGGCCCTGTGTGAGGCTCAGGTTGATGTTTATTGGGAAGATTCTTGTGCTTGAGGCAAAACTGTTCGATTTCCACAAGATGGGGTCAGTTGCAAGGTCAAAATTGTATATATTGTGAAAATGTATGAAAACAGAAATTTTATTTTTGGGCTTATTTTTAGGTTAGGGGTTAGACATTATAGTTAGCAGTGTGGTTAAGGTTAGGGTTAAAGTTAGGGTTAGGTTGAGGTTTAAAATCATATTGTATGGCTGTGCTAGCTAGTGACCACTCTGCAGAGCTGCTTCCAGAACAAGATTCATGATGGTAAAAATGCTAACCTGCTGGTGAGACTCCATCTGAGCTGACTTCCTCTTCTCCTATCTTTTCCTTAATCTGCACTTAAACTAAAGATGGCTGACAACATTCTCTTCACCTCCTGGGTGTGTTGGTCTTTACAAAATATATTCTCTCTTGCTTTACTTTCTTCCTTCTGTGCTGAACTGAACACTAAGTATGTGTGACAGGACAAAGCCTATACCAGGGGACATGCTTCCAGCTGTCCAGCTCTCTAACATGGCATCTCCCACAGAACTCCAGCTACAGCACTTTAGCCCTCTCCCACATCATGAATGAACATTTGACTGTCAGCACTCCTGTCACGGTGACTTCCTACTGGAGGGCAGAGAGAGCAGAGAGCAGGAGACTGATAATGAGTGTGCAGTCTGTCAGGGTTTGACGTGCCTACCACCAGTACGGCCATATGGTACAGCTATGCACATGGGATGTATGACACGTATTACCCATATGACAACAGTACAGTAGCCTGTGTGTCACTCACCGTATGTGACTATTTTCTGTACACAGAGAGCTGGGAGTGTAATGAGAGAACACAGTGAACATACAGTTGATGTCAGAAGTCTACATACACCTTAGCCAAATACATTTAAACTCAGTTTTTCACAATTCCTGACATTTAATCCTAGTAAAAATGCCATGTCTTAGGTCAGTTAGGATCACCACTTTATTTTAAGAATGTGAAATGTCAGAATAATAGTAGAGAGAATGATTTATTTCAGATTTTATTTCATTCATCACATTCCCAGTGGGTCAGAAGTGTACATACACTCAATTAGTATTTAGTAGCATTGTCTTTAAATTGTTTAACCCCTCTGATATGTGGGACGGTAAGCGTCCCACCTCGCCAACAGCCAGTGAAAGTGCAGGGCGCCAAATTCAAAACAACAAAATCTCATAATTAACATTCCTCAAGCATACAAGTATTTTACACCATTTTAAAGATTAAATTCTCGTTAATCCTGCCAGTGTCTGATTTCAAAAAGGCTTTACAGCGAAAGCACCACAAACGATTACGTTACGTCACCACCAACTCACAGAAAAACACAGCCTTTTTTCCAGCTAAAGAGAGGAGTCACAAAAAGCACAAATAGAGATAAAATTAATCACTAACCTTTGATGATCTTCATCAGATGACACTCATAGGACTTCATATTACACAATACATGTATGTTTTGTTCGATAAAGTGCATATTTTTATCAAGAAATCTCATTTTACATTGGCGCGTTACATTCAGTAGTTCTAAAACATGCTGTGATTTTGCAGTGAGCAACATCAATTTAAAGAAATACTCATCATAAATGTTGATGAAAATGCAAGTGTTATACATGGAATTAGAGATATACGTCTCCATAATGCAACCGCTGTGTCAGATTTTTTTTAAACATTACGGAAAAAGCAAACTATGCAATATGCTGAGTACAGCATTCAGACAACAAAGCAGCCAAAAAGATATCCGCCATATAGAATACGTATAGAATCAAACTTTAGGATGTTTTTAACATAAATCTTCAATAATGTTCCAACCT
Organism: Oncorhynchus gorbuscha; assembly: GCF_021184085.1. Lineage (NCBI taxonomy): Eukaryota > Metazoa > Chordata > Actinopteri > Salmoniformes > Salmonidae > Oncorhynchus > Oncorhynchus gorbuscha. The sequence goes on along the minus strand of NC_060186.1, from coordinate 65,585,348 downwards.
GAGAATTCCTATGTCTGTAGAAAAGCAATGGAACGAAAGCTAACTCCCTCGGAATTGGCACTCTGCCAGAGACCTGGCTCAATCCTCTCTCATTTCCCCCCACTTCACAGTAGAAGCCTCAAACAAAGTTCTAAAGACGGTTGACATCTAGTGGAAGCCTTAGGACGTGCAATATGACCCCATTTACACTGTATATTGGAATGGCAAAGAGATGAAAAACTACAAACCTCAGATTTCCCACTTCCTGGTTGTATTTGTCTCAGGTTTTCGCCTGCCATATGAGTTCTGTTATACTCACAGACATCATTCAAACAGTTTTAGAAACTTCAGTGTTTTCTAGCTAATACTACTAATATTATGCATATATTAGCATCTGGGACAGAGTAGCAGGCAGTTTACTCTGGGCACCTTATTCATCCAAGCTACTCAATACTGCCCCCCTGTCACCAAGAAGTTAACTTGGGTCAAACGTTTCGGGTAGCCTTCCACAAGCTTCCAACAATAAGTTGGGTGAATTTTGGCTCATTCTTCCTGACGAGCTGGTGTAACTGAGTCAGGTTTGTAGGCCTTTTTGCTCACACATACTTTTTCTGTTCTGCTCACAAATGTTCTATAGGATTGAGGTCAGGGCTTTGTTATGGCCACTCCAATACCTTGACTTTGTTGATCTTAAGCCATTTTGACACAACTTTGGAAGTATGCTTGGAATCATTGTCCATTTGGAAGACCCATTTCTGACCAAGCTTTAACTTCCTGACTGATGTCTTGAAACGTTGCTTCAATATATTCACGTAATTTCCCTACCTCATGATGCCATCTATTTTGTGAAGTGCACCAGTCTCTGCAGCAAAGAACCCCCACAACATGATGCTGCCCCCCGCATGCTTCACGGTTGGGATGGTGTTCTTCAGCTTGCAAGCCTCCCCCCTTTTTCCTCCAAATATAACGATGGTCATCATGGCCAAACAGTTTTATTTTTGTTTCATCAGATCAGAGGACATTTATCCAAAATATATTATCTTTGTCCCCATGTACAGTTGCAAACCGTAGTCTGGCTTTATAATGGCGGTTTTGGAGCAGTGGCTTTTTCCTTGCTGAGCAGACTTTCAGGTTATATCGATATAGGACTCGTTTTACTGTGGATATAGATACTTTTGTACCCGTTTCCTCCAGCATCTTCACAAGGTCCTTTGCTGTTGTTCTGGGATTGATTTGCACTTTTCGCACCAAAGTACGTTCATCTCTAGGAGACAGAACGTGTCTCCTTCCTGAGTGGTATGACAGCTGCGTGGTTCCATGGTGTTTATATGTCGTACTATTGTTTGTACAGATGAACGTGGTACCTTCAGGCATTTGGAATTTGCTCCCAAGGATGGACCAGACTTGTGGAGGTCTACAATGTTCTTTCTGAGATCTTGGCTGATTTTTTTTTAATTTTCCCATGATGTCAAGCAAAGAGGCACTGATTTGAAGGTAGGCCTTTAAATACATCCACAGGACCTCAAATTGACTCACATTATGTTAATTAGCCTATCAGAAGCTTCTAAAGCCATGACATAATTTTCTGGAATTATCCGAGCTTTTTAAAGGCACAGTCAACTTAGTGTATGTAAACTTCTGACCCACTGGAATTGTGATACAATGAATTATAATTGAAATAACTATAGTTTGTTAACAAGAAATTTTTGGAGTGGTTGAAAAACAAGTTTTAAAACCTCTCTGGGATAGACGTCCCACCAGCAGGTGAAACTGGAGAGCCCGGTGAAACTGGAGAGCCCGGTGAAACTGGAGAGCGCGGTGAAACTGGAGAGCGCGCAATTCAAATAAATGATCAGAAAATTATGGACATGAAACATTTATGTACATACAAGTGTCTTAAATTGGTTAAAAGCTTACATTAATCTAACTGCACTGTCCCAAAAGTCTGTTTGCGCCATTGATTTGAGTAATCCACTCGTTCAACATGCAGAGAAAGGAATCCAAAAAGCTACTGCTAAACTTTGTTGAAACAAGCCAAAATATGTTTCTATCCAATCCTCAGGTACCCTAAAATGTAACTAAACTATAATATTTAATACGGAAGGAAGTATGTTCAATAGGAAACGATATTAGCAGAAGCGCGTCCTCTTCGTCGCGCTCGCACAGACTGATTTCCAAGTCTGTATCCCAGTACTAAAACTTAGAATTCTTCCTCGTTAGGGAAGAAACAAGCCTGAAACCTTGAACAAAAACTACTGAGGAATGAGGAAGACTACATAGGAATGGCATACTGCGAGCTGGATAAAATTGTTTCCCTATATGTTCTAATGGAAGAGCATGGGCTCCCAAAAAATATATATATTCTGGTTGGTTTTTCTTTAGATTTTCTCCTACCATATCTATTATATTATAGTCTCCTACATTATTTTTTAACATTTATACACACTTCAGAGTGTTTTATTTCCAATGGTACCAATTATATGCATATCCTGGCTTCATAGCCTGAGCAACAGGCAGTTTACATTGAGCATGTCAGTCAGACAGGAAGTGGAGAAAATAGGGGCTTAGAAACTCCAGAATTAACTTTTAACAAGGTACATCTGTTAACAGAAATACATTCCAGGTGACTACCTCATGTATCTGGTTGAGAGAATGACAAGAGTGTGCAAGCTGTCATCAAGGCAAAGGGTGGCTACTTTGAAGAATCTCAAATATAAATATTTAGATTTTTTAACACTTTTTTGGTTACTACATGATTCCATGTGTGTTATTTCATAGTTTTGATGTCTTCACTATCATGCTACAATGTAGAAAATCATAAAAATAACTAAAACCTTTGAATGAGTAGGTGTGTCCAAACTATAGACTACTACTATGTATGTCCCGTGTAGCTCAGTTGGTAGAGCATGCTGCTTGCAAATTTATAAAGCACATTTCAGACATGGAATACAACACAATGTGCTTTAATAAAAAATAGCTGAAATATTTACTACACAATAAACATAAGATAAAAAACTAAAGAATGATACAAACTGAACAACTAGAAAGCACCCTAAGGAAAAGTATAGCTAAAAAGGTATGTTTTGAGATATAATTTAAATGCAGTTGAAGTCGGAAGTTTACATACACAACACAATCAGTTGTGTTGTGACAAGGAATGGTTGGTATTCAGAAGATAGCCCTATTTGGTAAAGGACCAAGTTTATATTATGGCAAGAACAGCTCAAATAAGCAAAGAGAAACAACAGTCCATTATTAACCTAAAGACATGAAGGTCAATCAATCCGGCTGGATTTAGGACCACACGGACACCACAGAGCGTATGAATAGAAGCAGCTGTTGTTTGTGTGTGTTTTACTCAGAATGGAAAAGCAAGCAGAGTAGAAACTGACTACTCTTTATTTGATTGATGTAGCTAGCAAGGTAACTGCTGTTTGACTTAACAGAAAAAAAGTGTTTATTCCCAGTGCTGATCTCGTAGTGTAACTGACATGTAACGTTAGCTATTGTTTCTCTCAACTGAAGTTCTGTCTCAAGTGAATGAACTATCTAGATAGTCAACTAGCTTGTAGCTACCACAGCCGGTTTAGCTCGAGCCTGTAGCTATCTACCATGTAGCAGTATTTATCAGCTGTTGAGTGTGTGGAAATGTTTTGTAGCTTTTGTTTTGGCCCGTTTCAATAGAAGTAAATTAACTTGGCTCGTTTTCGTCAGTTGATGTACCATTAGAGCAAGCCAAAAGATAGCTAATGTTAGCTATTATTTTGCTTCAATCACACTAGAACTGAATCAAATGACGAAACCAACAGCCAAACAATTGAAGACCAATAATCTGACGTTTTCTGAGTTTTTATTAGAGTCAGTATAGCAATATAACGTTATTGATCTGTCAGTTTCCCGGCAAACACTGGACAAGCCAGAGGCTTAAAAGATTGAAACTATTTTAAAGCAGTCTGACAAAACTCTTAAGTTGTATCAGGGGTTAATAGAGGCTTTTCCTGATGTTGCAAAACATTTTATAACAAAAATGTGAGGAAGACCTGGGAGAGACTATTGAAGATGATGACTAGATATAGATATGTTAGAATTTTCAGTCATGTTCATATTATCTCAGACATAAATTACTGCAGTTTAAGACTATGCATAGAAACTGAATATCAGGCACTCAGAAATGTAATTCCTCTGCTGGAGGTCTAAAACACAAATGTGGACATACTTGCATATGTTACTCTCTTATGAAGGCTGGCTGAATTCAGGCGAAGTGTATGTTCTTTTATCTCAGCATGTCTACAGGTTCTCCCTTCTCACAGTTTTTGTTTGCTTGGAAACCTTGATACTGGAGACTGTTATCAGAAGAAACTGTGTAACCTAGTATTTATAGTGGCTAAGAAATGCATTGGCATTAATTGGAAGGCTGGTTATCCTCCCACAGTCACAATGGATGGCAGAAATATCAAGTTATGTATCACTAGATTTGATTTATTAAAGAATTAAGGGTATCCTGTGCAACTTTCATAAGGTCTGGATGCCTTATATGGAATACTGTACGACAAAAGGAGTCTGTATTGAAAACATGCCCACGTATTTACGCAATCCCTAGCTGCTGGGCTGCTCAGTCCTGGGGG